>NC_085138.1:198440712-198466488 GCF_035046485.1 Aedes albopictus | reverse complement strand
ATGAGGCACGTTACAAACAGGCGCGGAACAGGCAGAACTCAACCTTCCGGATGAAGAAGCGCCAGCAGGAAGAACGAGATCGCGAAGCGATGGAAGAGCTGTACCGCGCTAAGGACACACGAAAGTTCTACGAGAAGCTGAACCGCTCGCGCAGAGGCTTTGTGCCACAAGCCGACATGTGCCGAGATAATCACGGGAATATTCTCACGAGCGAGCGTGAGGTGGTCGAGAGGTGGCGGCAGCATTACGATGAGCACCTCAATGGCGACGTTGCAAGTACCGAAGGTGGCGTGGTAACAAATCTAGGAGTATGTGCACAGGACGAAAGACTTCCGGCCCCTGACCTTCAAGAGATTGAGGAGGAGGTTGGCCGGTTGAAAAACAACAAAGCCGCTGGAGCAGATCAACTACCAAGCGAGTTTCTAAAATACGGTGGAGAAGCACTGGTGAGAGCACTACACTGGGTCATTACCAAGATTTGGGAGGAGGAAGTATTACCGGAGGAATGGATGGAAGGTATCGTTTGTCCCATCTACAAAAAGGGCGACAAGTTGGATTGCGGGAACTACCGCTCGATCACACTACTGAGCGCTGCCTACAAGATACTCTCTCAAATTTTATGCCGCCGTCTATCACCGATTGCAAGAGAGTTCGTGGGGCAATATCAGGCTGGATTCATGGGTGAACGCGCTACAACGGACCAGATGTTCGCCATCCGCCAGGTGTTGCAGAAATGCCGCGAATACAACGTGCCCACACATCACTTGTTCATCGATTTCAAATCGGCGTATGATACAATCGATCGAGAACAGCTATGGCAGATTATGCACGAATACGGATTCCCGGATAAACTGATACGGTTGATCAAGGCGACGATGGATCGAGTGATGTGCGTAGTTCGAGTATCAGGGACACTCTCGAGTCCCTTCGAATCTCGCTGAGGGTTACGGCAAGGTGATGGTCTTTCGTGCTTGCTGTTCAACATTGCTTTGGAGGGTGTAATTAGAAGAGCGGGGATAAACACGAGTGGGACGATTTTCACGAAGTCCGTTCAGCTGCTTGGTTTCGCCGATGATATTGATATTATTGCTCGTAAATTTGAGACGATGGTGTCGAAATTCCAGGTTGTCACCGCTGCCAGTCTGAGCATTGCAGCAAAGCATGCCATGGAAACAGTGAAGTACCTCTTAAACCCTCACTGAAATCCGTCGGCTTTATTGCTGTAGCTGCTGCTGCCATGGCGACGCGGTTAGGGTGAGCATGTTGCTCAGCTGCTGCTGTTGGGGGGAGAAAACTCGACCCACTGATGTACCGCTCCAGCGGAGGAAGGGGAGAAGCCTCGACCCGATTGCTGCTGCTCTCCATCCGATGATGCGTCCGTCACGTCGTCCGATACTGGAATGGATCCGAACCCGATAGGCAGGCTCTTTTATATTCCATGATTAGGAATTCAACCCGTTGCTACGGCACTCACACACGCTAAAAGTTAGCTAGCTGATGCTTAGTAGGCTGTGGCTTGTTTCTCGCAGTGATTTTGGGTGCTCGTCGGCCGATGTGTGATGTGTCTTCATTTTTTTTCTCTTTTCCGCGTGCTACTTCTGCGCGCCTCATCCCCGCGAGCTTGCTTTAAGCTTGCCGCGAGCTTGCTTGCTGCGCATATGTTTTAAGCATTTCTGAAGTTTTTTTTTTAAGTATTGAGCTCAAACTGAATAAGAAATGAATGTTTTTTTTTGTTTGGATAATTTGAAGAATTATCAATTTTGCAGTAAAACTTAAGTTTATTTTATTTATTATCTTCTCGCTGTTCTCTACAGATGGCGGAAACGTACATCCGACTAAAGAGTGAAGCAAGGCGAATCGGATTAGTCATTAATGTGTCGAAGACAAAGTACATGATGGCAAAGGGCTCCAGGGAGGAATCACCGCGCCCGCCACCCCGAATTCATATCGACGGTGATGAAATCGAGGCGGTTGAAGAATTCGTGTACTTGGGCTCACTGGTGACCGACGACAACGACACCAGCAGAGAAATTCAGAGGCGCATTGTGGCAGGAAATCGTGCCTACTTTGGACTCCGCAGAACTCTACGATCGAATAAAGTTCGCCGTAACACGAAGTTAACCATCTACAAAACGTTGATTAGACCGGTCGTCCTCTATGGGCACGAAACATGGACCCTACGTGCAGAGGACCAACGCGCCCTTGGAGTTTTCGAACGGAAGGTGTTGCGTACCATCTACGGCGGAGTGCAGATGGAAGACGGGACGTGGAGAAGGCGAATGAACCACGAGCTGCATCAGCTGCTGGGAGAACCAACCATCGTCCATACCGCGAAAATCGGGAGGCTACGGTGGGCGGGTCACGTCATCAGGATGTCGGATAGCAACCCGACTAAAATGGTTCTCGATTGTCATCCGACCGGTACAAGAAGACGTGGAGCGCAGCGAGCTAGGTGGGTCGACCAAGTAGAGGACGATCTGCGGACCCTACGCAGAGTTCGGAACTGGAGACAAACAGCCATGGACCGAGTGGAATGGAGGCGGCTACTATGTACAGCAGAGGTCACCCCGGCCTTAGCCTGACCGGTAAGGTTAGTAAGCAAAATAATATAATCGGAACAGGCAAAAATTTCACTTTTCAAAAAATGGTAAAAAAGCTGAAACTTTTTAAAAAGTGAATAAAAATTTTTTTACTGGAAGTTGATCAACTTGTTGTGCATCTATGGTCAAAATTTGGGAAACATCGGGCCATTCTACAAGTTAGAAAAATTCTAGAAAAAATCAAAATTATCCGATAGCCAACTTTGATCTCCGGATTCAATGAACCGAATGCAATGAAATTTTGAGCATTTATGACTCATATAATTAAAAAGTTTGACTAAACTTGAAATAATTGATTAGAAAAAAAAGTAACAGTGATTTCATTTATTTTATGAGTTTTTAGTAAATTGGTCTAATTTTAATATATTTTCCATTACTTTTTCAATTTCTTGTCGATTATTTAGTTACTTCCTGTCAAAACGTATTCATATGAAAGTCAATTAGAGGGAATTTAAATAAACTACAGGGGATAGACAAAATGATCGGGACAGGAAAAATTTTCACTTTTCAAAAAATGTTCAACTAGCTGTAACTTTTCGAAACGTGCATTAAATATTCTCAAATTTTCACTGTAAGTTGATCAACTAGTTGTGTATCAGTGGACAAAATTTGGAAAAGATCGGGCTATTCTGCACGAAGTTATAAAGATTCTAAGAAAAAGGTATAATTATCCGATAGCCAACTTTGGGCTGTTATATCTTCGGATTCAATGAACCGAATGCAATGAAATTTTGACTATTCAAGACTTATATAATGAACTTTGAAAAACTTTTGATACAACTTAAAATTCTTTATACGAAAGAAAATTATTACGATTAGTTTATTTTCTTAATAAAACACAAAATTTTCTAAAACTTCAACATCGTTTCAAAATTCAAGATGCTAATCAAAGTTTATTTTAATTGCCTCTAATTGTCTTTAATATAGATATGTTTTGAAGGAAAGTAACAACATAGCCTTCAATCATTATAAAAAGTATTGGGATGAATATTAAAAATAGACCAGTTTACTAAAAAATCATAAAATAAATAAAATCGCTATAACTTTTTCTCTTGTTAATAATTTAAAGTTGTGTCAAACGTTTTTCAGAGCTCATTATATAAGTCTTAAATGGTCAAAATTTCATTGCATTCGGTTCATTGAATCCGGAGATATAACAGCTCAAAGTTGGCTATCGGATAATTATACCTATTTCTAGAATCTTTTTCAATTTCGTGCAGAATAGCCCGATCTTTTCCAAATTTTGTCCACTGATGCACAACTAGTTGATGAACTTACAGTGAAAATTTGAGAATATTTGATGCACTTTTCCTAAAGTTACAGCTAGTTGAACATTTTTGGAAAAGTGAAAATTTTGCCTGTCCCGATCATTTTGTCTATCCCCTGTATTATTACCATCTCGAATTTTGAAGCGATGTTGAAAATTTCGATAATATGGTGTAATATCAGAAAAATAATATAAACGCTATAATTTTCTTCCGTGTTAACAATTTTAGGTTATGAAAGCTTATTATATAAGTCAATAATGCTAAAAATTTCATTGCATTTGGTTCATTGAATCCGGAGATATAACAGTTCAAAGTTGGCTATCGGATAATTATGACTTTTTCTAGAATTTTTATAACTTCATGTAGAATATCCCGATTGTTCACAAATTTTGACCATTGATACACAACTAATTGATCAACTTCCAGTAAAAATTTTAGATTTTTTGATGCAGTTTTCAAAAAGTTACAGCTCTTACACCATTTTTTGAAAAGTGAAAATTTTGCCTGTCCCGATCATTTTGTCTATCCCCTGTAGAAATCCAGAAATTTAGAACGTGGGCAGGATATGAAACGCGAAACCAGTAGGCGGAACCGAACAAGGCGATAAAACTAACTACTGGTACTATTGTTGATTATGGGTTATTTTAAATGAGATGTAATGTAGTGCAAATAAATGTATGTAATAAACATATGAGTTTTTTTTTCATGATTTCATGGCCTGGGACCAAAAGGGAAATCCGTTTCAATTTTTTTCAGAAAATTTAGAAAATTTGACCTAACATATGAAAACATCTGAGAGGTGTGTCTTTAAGTTTTGGATATCTGTTTTTTTTTTGAAAATAGAAAGTCATATTTTCAAATGTTAGCTACTCAAAAAGTGTATTGTATTTTAAATCTTCATAAAACTATGTATCGTATTGCATTTTTGAGTGATCCTGATGTTGTTTTTATCCATTGTTTTGCAATGGATGATTATTCAAACTATGGATTACTGCACGAATTTATACTGGCCTGCTAACTCTCACCCGAAATTTGACGTTTGAGTGGTGTCGGCATATTAATCTGGTCCCATTGTGTCCTATTGAAAATGGTTTGGATCGGTCCAGCCGCTCCAGAGTTATGGCCATTTAGATGTTCCGGACCCGGTACCCCAGGAAGGAGCCAGATATGAAAATGTTACAAACCTATGCATGCGACAATCAAATCACGGCATTTTCGATAATCTGATGAACGGTAAGCAGCAAAATAGTTTAAGACCATATCTGAACCGGTAATGTTCCGGAACCGATTCCGGGTGTCCCGCCGGAAATGGATAAATATAAAAGTAAACAAAACTCATGCATACAACACAACAAATAGGGACTTTTTCGATAACTAGTTGAACAGAGAGCAGTAAAATAGTTTCAGACCATATCTGGACCGGTGGTATTCCGGAACCGGTTCCCGGTGTCCCACCGGAAGTGGGCAATTGAAAAAGTGAACCAAACCCATGCATGCGACACATCAAATATCGGCTTTTTCGATAACCAGATGAACGGTAAGCAGGAAAATAGTTTCAGACCATATCTGAACCTGTAGTGTTCCGGAACCGGTTCCGGGTGTCCCGCCGAAAGTGGCCAATTGAAAAACTGAATCAAAACCATGCATGCGACACATCAACTATCGATGTTTTAGATAACCAGATAAACCAAACGGTGAGCGAGAAAATTGTCTCTGATCACACCTTAGATTACCGGCAGTGCAGTGTTGCAGAACCAGGATTGGATGCTTCGCCGAAATAGCAAAGGTGAACAAAATCGATGCACGCGATAAATATTGTTAAAGACCAATATCTTGCCAACACTAATGTGATCTCGTCAAATCACACACAGATTCCCAAGGCGTAATTTTACAATAGGATGGATAACTTTGTTTGGGAAAATTTAAATTTAAACGCATCAAACCCCTTTTACGTCTTACATTACCACGCACGATGTTGATGCAACTGGTTGAACCCTCACGCTCGATAATATGGTTGAAATTTGAATGGGTTTTTATCATGGAAAATTTCACTTGCTTGCACTTTTTTGTCAAATTTTACATTAATCTTATATCCAGTGATAATATAATATAGGCTAAAGTGTGCAGAAAAAACTTTGTCGAATTGTCTTGGTATTGATCGGTATCCAGTGCTAGTGAAGGTGGTCAAGCAGTCAACTGAGAAGTTTGATATTTTTCAGCTCTGCTTATTCGTTTAACATAACATGGAAATATAAGTCATCAATACGTTTCCAAATTCGAATATGTATAGCTTTGATAAAATTCTTAATTTACTGAATAAAGCTGGCACAAATTTTGATTGTCTTATATGTCATCCACCCCCCCTCCACCCTTCGGAAAATGTTAGTGTTTGAGGAAGGGCACAAACAAATAAATCAAGAAATATTTAAGTTTTAAGGTGAAATTAAAGTCTTTTCGAAAATTTCTTAACAAACGCGATGAGTTAAGCGATTTTGCAGAATTGGGTATTTTTTTATCAAATACATTTATTATTTATGTAAAAAAAGCCACCCCCTCCCTCCCCCCTTTGACAAGTCAACGAGCACTGTGACAAAAGAAGAAAATAAGATTATTCACATTTTCTCAGGATTCGGAAACACTTCGGCTTACATTGACGCAAAGATCATGAGCACATATTCGACGAGAAAGACACTATCACCACTAGGTGGATTAATCTGGGTTTTTATTGATGGTATTCCTTAATATGTTATTATCAATTTTTCGAAATTTATTTGATAATAATGTTTGTAGCGAATCTGCATCATGAACAACACAAAATACATTTTCAAAATATTTCGCCGATTCCAATACTTCCCCTTATTGCCTAGACTCCGAGATGATAGACGATAGAGCATCTTGTAAGGGTAAGAACGCATACATGAATGCCTAATGCTATTTTCTTGCGTTCATAGGTATGTGCCATCCCACTGGCTTCATTACTACCAGCTCAAGCTAGACAGACTACGACGACGGTGGTAAAATTACACCCCACTTGGTGTTTCCGTAAGTAGTGGAGTTGTAGGTAAACGCACCTTCTGCATGCTTTTTCTCCGCGTGTGCAGTGCGTGCATTGATTTTTTGTTCATCCTTACCTATACTACCTGGTTTATGTTGTACAAGCATAGGTTTTTGCTTCACTTGCCGTGCTTTTCTTTTCTCGACGAGTGCACCCCTCCATAGCATCAAAGCCATAGCCGATTAGCTGTCAGAAGACATGCCTATTCATTATGTTCTGTGTAATTTTGGATTACATTGTTCCCTGTAGGTTTACCTTTCAAAACTTTAGAAGAAACTTTGAATGCTTTGGACGTTGCACTGTGTACTTTGGACGGTGTAGCGCAGAGCATTCAGTGTAGCGGGATTCGCGCCAAAGTGTTCCTCAAGAGAGCGAAAAGTTCAAAGTCCAGTCAATATAAATATGCAACAAACAACAACCCGCTTCGAAGGCAGATTGGTGAACCGGTTGGAGTCAGTTTTATTAACTGGTGCTGATTGGACGAACGCGAGCCATGCCTTTCATTGTAATCGATGGCGGTTAAAAGTTGAATACTGGAAACAATAAAAAAGCAACGGTGAAATGTGAACCAATTTGGATTGATTCTATTAAGTAAATTAAAGGTCATCTCAAATAATGTCATGGATGTTATTTTGCAGCTGCTTACATTTTTGTATGATTTTGTTTTAATGTTCTTATGGATGATTCTCGCTGACTCCTGATCGTCATTTACATAAAATCTGGGTCTCAAAATTGTCTTGCTTATTCGCGAAAACATGACAATAAGCATTGAAAACCACTTTGGTTAGGTAATATTGATGGGCACCTCGTTTTCCAAGGAGCTGACAAGGTGAAATATGTGTTCATCAAATCGCACCTAATTTGTCGCGTAATATCCTAAAATTTCATGTTGTAACACGTATAAAACTTCACATTTCTATGAATTTGGTCGCCATTATGACTTTTATTATAAAATCGTGATGTTTATTTAAGGATGATTTCAAATGTGAACAAAGCGGAAAGTTTAAACATTTTAAAACGTTTAAATATTTAAGTGATTGTTTGTAACATACATACATTTTGCTCGCCCATGCTCGCATGCTCATTAGGCCATCCCTTTTAAAAGTTCAATATTGAAAAACGATCGTTTTAGCTAAAAACCTTCGTGGTAAAAAGTCAGTATCTTAAACGAGGCCTAAAGTTCTCAAAAATTGTATGGGATCACAAAAACATGAAATTTTCCCGACGAATTCTACTAAGAATTGCGATATCTCTTTAAGTTTAAGGGCTCTTTAGGGTCCTAAAATCATCGATTTTATTAGAATAAGGTAATTATTTTGTCCGTCGAAAAAAATTTCATGTTTTTTTTGTGATCCCATACGTTTTTTGAGAACCTTAGGCCCCATGGGAGCCTTTAGATAAGGACTTCAAATTTTGGCCTGATTATTTATTTTAGCTTAAATGATCGTTTTGGGGCTGTCCATAAACCACGTGGTCATTTTTTTGGGACTTCTCAACCCCCCCCGCGTGGTCATTAGTCCATACAATTTTTTTTTTTTCGTCAATACAAAATGGTCATTGGCCGAGTAGTGTGAGTAGTGTGCGGTAGTTCGGCAGCAGCAAAGTTTCGCGCGCTCGCTTTGCTAGATTTTTGCGAGAGTGAGTTTTTGGAGGCAAAGTGTACAGGCCGCGTTTTCATTCGGTCGTCGTCGTCATCTATTTGACTGCTCATCTTCGTACGGGGTGATTTAGTGAGTTTTTGGAGGCAAAGTTTACAGGCCGCGTTTTCATTCGGTCGTCGTCGTCGTCTATTTGACTGCTCATCTTCGTACGGGGCGATTTAGTGAGTTTTTGGAGGCAAAGTTTACAGGCCGCGTTTTCATTCGGTCGTCGTCGTCGTCTATTTGACTGCTCATCTTCGTACGGGGCGATTTATGATACGATAAATGCAACAAACAACATTTTTTGCGATTTTAGTCAACAGACATTGAAATGTTCGTCACGTCAAGTGTCGGCCCAAGTTCCAAAGCCACGTTGGTTCAAATCACTTTATTTTCTCTTTCGTTAATTTTCGCACTTCGAAAACTATCTGAATGGTTTTAGTCCAAATGAAAATAAGTGGTTTGATATTGATAGGGTTGCATGAATCACTCCACTTACCAAAGTGAACTCATATCATGCGCCCTTTCCCCTCCCCACTAACAAAAAGTCCTTCCCATGACAGACGTGGAGACGCAGAGGTGATCTCGGTCTTTAGTAAGCAACGCACGTCATAATAACATTCCTTTCCTTCCTCGATGACCGTAAGGACGTGGCCGGCGCCGTTATTGACCTAATAAAGTTTGGAATTCTCGAAGATGCACATTGAGGACGGTAAGCTACTCCCAAGCTCCGTCTGTTGGTTCCTTGTGCAACTTCGATTGTTCTGGTCAATCACGGAGTAGCAACTACGAATAGTACGGTCATCTATGCTCATGCTCATGCTCAATACAAAATGGTCATTGGCCGAACCCCCCCTCATGACCACGTGGTTTATGGACAGCCCCTTTGCAATATTGAACTTTCAACAATTCCAACTTTTGCAATTCAACGTATCCCGATATCGCACGATAAGATGCGCGCCATCAACAGCCAAGTCTAGGGTATCACTTTTGAAAGGTTCTGATTTTTGTCTCTGTGTTACTGCAGTCATAATTCAAACGTCAACGGCTATTTTGGAGTTGCGGCAAAGGCCGGCGCATTTTGCTCCAAGAGTACTCGCGATTTTGGACCTTAAAATACGCGTTTTCACACTTAAAACGGCACTTTTTTCGCGCAAACCATAAATTTCGCGAGTAAGTAAAGAGATTTTCATATCAAGTTTTGCAACTTTGTCCCATTTTGACCTCGCATTCTTACAACAAATAGCTAAAATCGTTTTTCAATTTAAATATTTTATTAGTTTGTTTAATTTTAAGTTTCATCGATTGAGAAGATAGAAAATTGAAAATGCTATCGATTAATGTAAACATGTCTTATGAAAAATTTTACTATCCGGGAGATATTGAGGTGGGTCGTTTTATCCCGGTGGCACGCATTGGGGGAAGTGGGTCCGCAAATTTCCAAATTTTTGAATTTTTCACTTTGGACCCCCCTTGGGAGAAGAGGGTTCGCAAATTCTCAATTTTTTTTTTAAATTTCCCTTTGGTCCCCCATTGGGGGAAGAAGGTCCGCAAATTTCCGATTTTTTGAATTTTTTCCTTTGGTCCCCCCTTGGGGGAAGAAGGTCCGCAAATTTTCAATTTTTCTTCGAATTTTTCCCTTTGGTCCCCCCTTGGGGGAAGTGGGTCCGCAAATTTCCAAATTTTTGAATTTTTCACTTTGGTCCCCCCTTGGGAGAAGAGGGTTCGCAAATTTTCAATTTTTTTTTTAATTTCCCTTTGGTCCCCCATTGGGGGAAGAAGGTTCGCAAATTTCCGATTTTTTGAATTTTTTCCTTTGGTCCCCCCTTGGGGGAAGAAGGTCCGCAAATTTTCAATTTTTCTTCGAATTTTTCCCTTTGGTCCCCCCTTGGGGGAAGTGGGTCCGCAAATTTCCAAATTTTTGAATTTTTCACTTTGGTCCCCCCTTGGGAGAAGAGGGTTCGCAAATTTTCATTTTTTTTTTTAATTTCCCTTTGGTCCCCCATTGGGGGAAGAATGTCCGCAAATTTCCGATTTTTTGAATTTTTTCCTTTGGTCCCCCCTTGGGGGAAGAAGGTCCGCAAATTTTCAATTTTTCTTCGAATTTTTCCCTTTGGTCCCCCCTTGGGGGAAGTGGGTCCGCAAATTTCCAAATTTTTGAATTTTTTACTTTGGTCCCCCCTTGGGAGAAGAGGGTTCGCAAATTTCCGATTTTTTGAATTTTTTCCTTTGGTCCCCCCTTGGGGGAAGAAGGTCCGCAAATTTTCAATTTTTCTTCGAATTTTTCCCTTTGGTCCCCCCTTGGGGGAAGTGGGTCCGCAAATTTCCAAATTTTTGAATTTTTTACTTTGGTCCCCCCTTGGGAGAAGAGGGTTCGCAAATTTTCATTTTTTTTTAATTTCCCTTTGGTCCCCCATTGGGGGAAGAAGGTCCGCAAATTTCCGATTTTTTGAATTTTTTCCTTTGGTCCCCCCTTGGGGGAAGAAGGTCCGCAAATTTTCAATTTTTCTTCGAATTTTTCCCTTTGGTCCCTTTTACTTGGGGGAAGTGGGTCCGCAAATTTCCAAATTTTTGAATTTTTCACTTTGGTCCCCCCTTGGAAGAAGAGGGTTCGCAAATTTTCAATTTTTTTTTTTAATTTCCCTTTGGTCCCCCATTGGGGGAAGAAGGTCCGCAAATTTCCAAATTTTTGAATTTTTCACTTTGGTCCCCCCTTGGGGGAAGAAGGTCCGCAAATTTTCAATTTTTCTTCGAATTTTTCCCTTTGGTCCCTTTTACTTGGGGGAAGTGGGTCCGCAAATTTCCAAATTTTTGAATTTTTCACTTTGGTCCCCCCTTGGAAGAAGAGGGTTCGCAAATTTTCAATTTTTTTTTTTAATTTCCCTTTGGTCCCCCATTGGGGGAAGAAGGTCCGCAAATTTCCGATTTTTTGAATTTTTTCCTTTGGTCCCCCCTTGGGGGAAGAAGGTCCGCAAATTTTCAATTTTTCTTCGAAATTTTCCCTTTGGTACCCCTTGGGGGAAGTGGGTCCGCAAATTTCCAAATTTTTGAATTTTTCACTTTGGTCCCCCCTTGGGGGAAGAAGGTCCGCAAATTTCCGATTTTTTGAATTTTTTCCTTTGGCCCCCTCTTGGGGGAAGAAGGTCCGCAAATTTCCGATTTTTTGAATTTTTCACTTTGGTCCCCCCTTGGGAGAAGAGGGTTCGCAAATTTTCATTTTTTTTTTAATTTCCCTTTGGTCCCCCATTGGGGGAAGAATGTCCGCAAATTTCCGATTTTTTGAATTTTTTCCTTTGGTCCCCCCTTGGGGGAAGAAGGTCCGCAAATTTTCAATTTTTCTTCGAATTTTTCGCTTTGGTCCCCCCTTGGGGGAAGTGGGTCCGCAAATTTCCAAATTATTGAATTTTTCACTTTGGTCCCCCCTTGGGGGAAGAGGGTTCGCAAATTTTCAAATTTTTTTTAAATTTCCCTTTGGTCCCCCATTGGGGGAAGAAGGTCCGCAAATTTCCGATTTTTTGAATTTTTTCCTTCGGTCCCCCCTTGGGGGAAGAAGGTCCGCAAATTTTCAATTTTTCTTCGAATTTTTCCCTTTGGGCCCCCTTGGGGGAAGTGGGTCCCCAAATTTCCAAATTTTTGAATTTTTCCCTTTGGTCCCCCATTGGGGGAAGAAGGTCCGCAAATTTTCAATTTTTCTTCGAATTTTTCCCTTTGGTCCCCCCTTGGGGGAAGTGGGTCCGCAAATTTCCAAATTTTTGAATTTTTCACTTTGGTCCCCCCTTGGGAGAAGAGGGTTCACAAATTTTAAATTTTTTTTTAATTTCCCTTTGGTCCCCCATTGGGGGAAGAAGGTCCGCAAATTTCCGATTTTTTGAATTTTTTCCTTTGGTCCCCCCTTGGGGGAAGAAGGTCCGCAAATTCTAAATTTTTCTTCGAATTTTTCCCTTTGGTCCCCCCTTGGGGGAAGTGGGTCCGCAAATTTCCAAATTTTTGATTTTTTCACTTTGGTCCCCCCTTGGGAGAAGAGGGTTCGCAAATTTTCAATTTTTTTTTAATTTCCCTTTGGCCCCCCATTGGGGGAAGAAGGTTCGCAAATTTCCGATTTTTTGAATTGTTTCCTTTGGTTCCCCCTTGGGGGAAGAAGGTCCGCAAATTTTCAATTTTTCTTCGAATTTTTCCCTTTGGTCCCCCCTTGGGGGAAGTGGGTCCGCAAATTTCCAAATTTTAGAATTTTTCACTTTGGTCCCCCCTTGGGAGAAGAGGGTTCACAAATTTTCATTTTTTTTTTAATTTCCCTTTGGTCCCCCATTGGGGGAAGAAGGTCCGCAAATTTCCGATTTTTTGAATTTTTTCCTTTGGTCCCCCCTTGGGGGAAGAAGGTCCGCAAATTTTCAATTTTTCTTCGAATTTTTCCCTTTGGTCCCCCCTTGGGGGAAGTGGGTCCGCAAATTTCCAAATTTTTGAATTTTTCACTTTGGTCCCCCCTTGGGGGAAGAAGGTCCGCAAATTTCCGATTTTTTGAATTTTTTCCTTTGGTCCCCCCTTGGGGGAAGAAGGTCCGCAAATTTTCAATTTTTCTTCGAATTTTTCCCTTTGGTCCCCCCTTGGGGGAAGTGGGTCCGCAAATTTCCAAATTTTTGAATTTTTCACTTTGGTCCCCCCTTGGGGGAAGAAGGTCCGCAAATTTCCGATTTTTTGAATTTTTTCCTTTGGCCCCCTCTTGGGGGAAGAAGGTCCGCAAATTTCCGATTTTTTGAATTTTTCACTTTGGTCCCCCCTTGGGAGAAGAGGGTTCGCAAATTTTCATTTTTTTTTTAATTTCCCTTTGGTCCCCCATTGGGGGAAGAATGTCCGCAAATTTCCGATTTTTTGAATTTTTTCCTTTGGTCCCCCCTTGGGGGAAGAAGGTCCGCAAATTTTCAATTTTTCTTCGAATTTTTCGCTTTGGTCCCCCCTTGGGGGAAGTGGGTCCGCAAATTTCCAAATTATTGAATTTTTCACTTTGGTCCCCCCTTGGGGGAAGAGGGTTCGCAAATTTTCAAATTTTTTTTAAATTTCCCTTTGGTCCCCCATTGGGGGAAGAAGGTCCGCAAATTTCCGATTTTTTGAATTTTTTCCTTCGGTCCCCCCTTGGGGGAAGAAGGTCCGCAAATTTTCAATTTTTCTTCGAATTTTTCCCTTTGGGCCCCCTTGGGGGAAGTGGGTCCCCAAATTTCCAAATTTTTGAATTTTTCCCTTTGGTCCCCCATTGGGGGAAGAAGGTCCGCAAATTTCCGATTTTTTGAATTTTTTCCTTTGGTCCCCCCTTGGGGGAAGAAGGTCCGCAAATTTTCAATTTTTTTTCGAATTTTTCCCTTTGGTCCCCCCTTGGGGGAAGTGGGTCCGCAAATTTCCAAATTTTTGAATTTTTCACTTTGGTCCCCCCTTGGGAGAAGAGGGTTCGCAAATTTTCAATTTTTTTTTTAATTTCCCTTTTGTCCCCCATTGGGGGAAGAAGGTTCGCAAATTTCCGATTTTTTGAATTTTTTCCTTTGGTCCCCCCTTGGGGGAAGAAGGTCCGCAAATTTTCAATTTTTCTTCGAATTTTTCCCTTTGGTCCCCCCTTGGGGGAAGTGGGTCCGCAAATTTCCAAATTTTTGAATTTTTCACTTTGGTCCCCCCTTGGGAGAAGAGGGTTCGCAAATTTTCATTTTTTTTTAAATTTCCCTTTGGTCCCCCATTGGGGGAAGAATGTCCGCAAATTTCAGATTTTTTGAATTTTTTCCTTTGGTCCCCCCTTGGGGGAAGAAGGTTCGCAAATTTTCAATTTTTCTTCGAATTTTTCCCTTTGGTCCCCCCTTGGGGGAAGTGGGTCCGCAAATTTTCTAAATTTTTGAATTTTTCACTTTGGTCCCCCCTTGGGAGAAGAGGGTTCACAAATTTTCAATTTTTTTTTTAATTTCCCTTTGGTCCCCCATTGGGGGAAGAAGGTCCGCAAATTTCCGATTTTTTGAATTTTTTCCTTTGGTCCCCCCTTGGGGGAAGAAGGTCCGCAAATTTTCAATTTTTCTTCGAATTTTTCCCTTTGGTCCCCCCTTGGGGGAAGTGGGTCCGCAAATTTCCAAATTTTTGAATTTTTCACTTTGGTTCCCCCTTGGGAGAAGAGGGTTCGCAAATTTTCAATTTTTTTTTAAATTTCCCTTTGGTCCCCCATTGGGGGAAGAATGTCCGCAAATTTCCGATTTTTTGAATTTTTTCCTTTGGTCCCCCCTTGGGGGAAGAAGGTCCGCAAATTTTCAATTTTTCTTCGAATTTTTCCCTTTGGTCCCCCCTTGGGGGAAGTGGGTCCGCAAATTTCCAAATTTTTGAATTTTTCACTTTGGTTCCCCCTTGGGAGAAGAGGGTTCGCAAATTTTCAATTTTTTTTTAAATTTCCCTTTGGTCCCCCATTGGGGGAAGAATGTCCGCAAATTTCCGATTTTTTGAATTTTTTCCTTTGGTCCCCCCTTGGGGGAAGAAGGTCCGCAAATTTTCAATTTTTCTTCGAATTTTTCCCTTTGGTCCCCCCTTGGGGGAAGTGGGTCCGCAAATTTCCAAATTTTTGAATTTTTCCCTTTGGTCCCCCATTGGGGGAAGAAGGTCCGCAAATTTTCAATTTTTCTTCGAATTTTTCCCTTTGGTCCCCCCTTGGGGGAAGTGGGTCCGCAAATTTCCAAATTTTTGAATTTTTCACTTTGGTCCCCCCTTGGGAGAAGAGGGTTCGCAAATTTTCAATTTTTTTTTAAATTTCCCTTTGGTCCCCCATTGGGGGAAGAAGGTCCGCAAATTTCCGATTTTTTGAATTTTTTCCTTTGGTCCCCCCTTGGGGGAAGAAGGTCCGCAAATTTTCAATTTTTCTTCGAATTTTTCCCTTTGGTCCCCCCTAGGGGGAAATGGGTCCGCAAATTTCCAAATTTTTGAATTTTTCACTCTGGTCCCCCCTTGGGGGAAGAAGGTCCGCAAATTTCCGATTTTTTGAATTTTTTCCTTTGGTCCCCCCTTGGGGGAAGAAGGTCCGCAAATTTTAAATTTTTCTTCGAATTTTTCCCTTTGGTGGTCCCCCTTGGGGAAAGTGGGTCCGCAAATTTCCAAATTTTTGAATTTTTCACTTTGGTCCCCCCTTGGGAGAAGAGGGTTCACAAATTTTAAATTTTTTTTTAATTTCCCTTTGGTCCCCCATTGGGGGAAGAAGGTCCGCAAATTTCCGATTTTTTGAATTTTTTCCTTTGGTCCCCCCTTGGGGGAAGAAGGTCCGCAAATTCTAAATTTTTCTTCGAATTTTTCCCTTTGGTCCCCCCTTGGGGGAAGTGGGTCCGCAAATTTCCAAATTTTTGATTTTTTCACTTTGGTCCCCCCTTGGGAGAAGAGGGTTCGCAAATTTTCAATTTTTTTTTAATTTCCCTTTGGCCCCCCATTGGGGGAAGAAGGTTCGCAAATTTCCGATTTTTTGAATTGTTTCCTTTGGTTCCCCCTTGGGGGAAGAAGGTCCGCAAATTTTCAATTTTTCTTCGAATTTTTCCCTTTGGTCCCCCCTTGGGGGAAGTGGGTCCGCAAATTTCCAAATTTTAGAATTTTTCACTTTGGTCCCCCCTTGGGAGAAGAGGGTTCACAAATTTTCATTTTTTTTTTTAATTTCCCTTTGGTCCCCCATTGGGGGAAGAAGGTCCGCAAATTTCCGATTTTTTGAATTTTTTCCTTTGGTCCCCCCTTGGGGGAAGAAGGTCCGCAAATTTTCAATTTTTCTTCGAATTTTTCCCTTTGGTCCCCCCTTGGGGGAAGTGGGTCCGCAAATTTCCAAATTTTTGAATTTTTCACTTTGGTCCCCCCTTGGGGGAAGAAGGTCCGCAAATTTCCGATTTTTTGAATTTTTTCCTTTGGTCCCCCCTTGGGGGAAGAAGGTCCGCAAATTTTCAATTTTTCTTCGAATTTTTCCCTTTGGTCCCCCCTTGGGGGAAGTGGGTCCGCAAATTTCCAAATTTTTGAATTTTTCACTTTGGTCCCCCCTTGGGGGAAGAAGGTCCGCAAATTTTCAATTTTTCTTCGAATTTTTCCCTTTGGTCCCCCCTTGGGGGAAGTGGGTCCGCAAATTTCCAAATTTTTGAATTTTTCACTTCGGTTCCCCCTTGGGAGAAGAGGGTTTGCAAATTTTCAATTTTTTTTTAAATTTCCCTTTGGTCCCCCATTGGGGTCCGCAAATTTCCGATTTTTTGAATTTTTTCCTTTGGTCCCCCCTTGGGGGAAGAAGGTCCGCAAATTTTCAATTTTTCTTCGAATTTTTCCCTTTGGTCCCCCCCTTGGGGGAAGTGGGTCCGCAAATTTCCAAATTTTTGAATTTTTCACTTTGGTCCCCCCTTGGGAGAAGAGGGTTCGCAAATTTTCAATTTTTTTTTAAATTTCCCTTTGGTCCCCCATTGGGGTCCGCAAATTTCCGATTTTTTGAATTTTTTCCTTTGGTCCCCCCTTGGGGAAAGAAGGTCCGCAAATTTTCAATTTTTCTTCGAATTTTTCCCTTTGGTCCCCCCTTGGGGGAAGTGGGTCCGCAAATTTCCAAATTTTAGAATTTTTCACTTTGGTCCCCCCTTGGGAGAAGAGGGTTCGCAAATTTTCAATTTTTTTTTAAATTTCCCTTTGGTCCCCCATTGGGGGAAGAAGGTCCGCAAATTTCCGATTTTTTTAATTTTTTCCTTTGGTCCCCCCTTGGGGGAAAAAGGTCCGCATATTTTCAATTTTTCTTCGAATTTTTCCCTTTGGTCCCCCCTTGGGGGAAGTGGGTCCGCAAATTTCCAAATTTTAGAATTTTTCACTTTGGTCCCCCCTTGGGAGAAGAGGGTTCGCAAATTTTCAATTTTTTTTAAATTTCCCTTTGGTCCCCCATTGGGGGAAGAAGGTCCGCAAATTTCCGATTTTTTTAATTTTTTCCTTTGGCCCCCCTTGGGGGAAGAAGGTCCGCAAATTTTCAATTTTTCTTCGAATTTTTCCCTTTGGTCCCCCCTTGGGGGAAGTGGGTCCGCAAATTTCCAAATTTTTGAATTTTTCACTTTGGTCCCCCCTTGGGGGAAGAAGGTCCGCAAATTTCCGATTTTTTGAATTTTTTCCTTTGGTCCCCCCTTGGGGGAAGTGGGTCCGCAAATTTCCTAATTTTTGAATTTTTCACTTTGGTCCCCCCTTGGGAGAAGAGGGTTCGCAAATTTTCAATTTTTTTTTAAATTTCCCTTTGGTCCCCCATTGGGGGAAGAAGGTCCGCAAATTTCCGATTTTTTGAATTTTTTCCTTTGGTCCCCCCCTTGGGGGAAGAAGGTCCGCAAATTTTCAATTTTTCTTCGAATTTTTCCCTTTGGTCCCCCCTTGGGGGAAGTGGGTCCGCAAATTTCCAAATTTTTGAATTTTTCACTTTGGTCCCCCCTTGGGGGAAGAAGGTCCGCAAATTTCCGATTTTTTGAATTTTTTCCTTTGGTCCCCCCTTGGGGGAAGAAGGTCCGCAAATTTTCAATTTTTCTTCGAATTTTTCCCTTTGGTCCCCCCTTGGGGGAAGTGGGTCCGCAAATTTCCAAATTTTTGAATTTTTCACTTTGGTTCCCCCTTGGGAGAAGAGGGTTCGCAAATTTTCAATTTTTTTTTAAATTTCCCTTTGGTCCCCCATTGGGGTCCGCAAATTTCCGATTTTTTGAATTTTTTCCTTTGGTCCCCCCTTGGGGGAAGAAGGTCCGCAAATTTTCAATTTTTTTTCGAATTTTTCCCTTTGGTCCCCCCTTGGGGGAAGTGGGTCCGCAAATTTCCAAAATTTTGAATTTCTCACTTTGGTCCCCCCTTGGGAGAAGAGGGTTCGCAAATTTTCAATTTTTTTTTAAATTTCCCTTTGGTCCCCCATTGGGGGAAGAAGGTCCGCAAATTTCCGATTTTTTGAATTTTTTCCTTTGGTCCCCCCTTGGGGGAAGTGGGTCCGCAAATTTCCAAATTTTTGAATTTTTCACTTTGGTCCCCCCTTGGGGGAAGAAGGTCCGCAAATTTTCAATTTTTCTTCGAATTTTTCCCTTTGGTCCCCCCTTGGGGGAAGTGGGTCCGCAAATTTCCAAATTTTTGAATTTTTCACTTTGGTTCCCCCTTGGGAGAAGAGGGTTCGCAAATTTTCAATTTTTTTTTAAATTTCCCTTTGGTCCCCCATTGGGGTCCGCAAATTTCCGATTTTTTGAATTTTTTCCTTTGGTCCCCCCTTGGGGGAAGAAGGTCCGCAAATTTTCAATTTTTCTTCGAATTTTTCCCTTTGGTCCCCCCTTGGGGGAAGTGGGTCCGCAAATTTCCAAATTTTTGAATTTTTCACTTTGGTCCCCCCTTGGGAGAAGAGGGTTCGCAAATTTTCAATTTTTTTTTAAATTTCCCTTTGGTCCCCCATTGGGGTCCGCAAATTTCCGATTTTTTGAATTTTTTCCTTTGGTCCCCCCTTGGGGAAAGAAGGTCCGCAAATTTTCAATTTTTCTTCGAATTTTTCCCTTTGGTCCCCCCTTGGGGGAAGTGGGTCCGCAAATTTCCAAATTTTAGAATTTTTCACTTTGGTCCCCCCTTGGGAGAAGAGGGTTCGCAAATTTTCAATTTTTTTTTAAATTTCCCTTTGGTCCCCCATTGGGGGAAGAAGGTCCGCAAATTTCCGATTTTTTTAATTTTTTCCTTTGGTCCCCCCTTGGGGGAAAAAGGTCCGCATATTTTCAATTTTTCTTCGAATTTTTCCCTTTGGTCCCCCCTTGGGGGAAGTGGGTCCGCAAATTTCCAAATTTTTGAATTTTTCACTTTGGTCCCCCCTTGGGAGAAGAGGGTTCGCAAATTTTCAATTTTTTTTTAAATTTCCCTTTGGTCCCCCATTGGGGGAAGAAGGTCCGCAAATTTCCGATTTTTTGAATTTTTTCCTTTGGTCCCCCCTTGGGGGAAGAAGGTCCGCAAATTTTCAATTTTTCTTCGAATTTTTCCCTTTGGTCCCCCCTTGGGGGAAGTGGGTCCGCAAATTTCCAAATTTTAGAATTTTTCACTTTGGTCCCCCCTTGGGAGAAGAGGGTTCGCAAATTTTCAATTTTTTTTTAAATTTCCCTTTGGTCCCCCATTGGGGGAAGAAGGTCCGCAAATTTCCGATTTTTTTAAATTTTTTCTTTGGCCCCCCTTGGGGGAAGAAGGTCCGCAAATTTTCAATTTTTCTTCGAATTTTTCCCTTTGGTCCCCCCTTGGGGGAAGTGGGTCCGCAAATTTCCAAATTTTTGAATTTTTCACTTTGGTCCCCCCTTGGGGGAAGAAGGTCCGCAAATTTCCGATTTTTTGAATTTTTTCCTTTGGTCCCCCCTTGGGGGAAGAAGGTCCGCAAATTTTCAATTTTTCTTCGAATTTTTCCCTTTGGTCCCCCCTTGGGGGAAGTGGGTCCGCAAATTTCCAAATTTTTGAATTTTTCACTTTGGTCCCCCCTTGGGGGAAGAAGGTCCGCAAATTTCCGATTTTTTGAATTTTTTCCTTTGGTCCCCCCTTGGGGGAAGTGGGTCCGCAAATTTCCAAATTTTTGAATTTTTCACTTTGGTCCCCCCTTGGGAGAAGAGGGTTCGCAAATTTTCAATTTTTTTTTAAATCTCCCTTTGGTCCCCCATTGGGGGAAGAAGGTCCGCAAATTTCCGATTTTTTGAATTTTTTCCTTTGGTCCCCCCTTGGGGGAAGAAGGTCCGCAAATTTTCAATTTTTCTTCGAATTTTTCCCTTTGGTCCCCCCTTGGGGGAAGTGGGTCCGCAAATTTCCAAATTTTTGAATTTTTCACTTTGGTCCCCCCTTGGGGGAAGAAGGTCCGCAAATTTCCGATTTTTTGAATTTTTTCCTTTGGTCCCCCCTTGGGGGAAGTGGGTCCGCAAATTTCCTAATTTTTGAATTTTTCACTTTGGTCCCCCCTTGGGAGAAGAGGGTTCGCAAATTTTCAATTTTTTTTAAATTTCCCTTTGGTCCCCCATTGGGGGAAGAAGGTCCGCAAATTTCCGATTTTTTGAATTTTTTCCTTTGGTCCCCCCCTTGGGGGAAGAAGGTCCGCAAATTTTCAATTTTTCTTCGAATTTTTCCCTTTGGTCCCCCCTTGGGGGAAGTGGGTCCGCAAATTTCCAAATTTTTGAATTTTTCACTTTGGTCCCCCCTTGGGGGAAGAAGGTCCGCAAATTTCCGATTTTTTGAATTTTTTCCTTTGGTCCCCCCTTGGGGGAAGAAGGTCCGCAAATTTTCAATTTTTCTTCGAATTTTTCCCTTTGGTCCCCCCTTGGGGGAAGTGGGTCCGCAAATTTCCAAATTTTTGAATTTTTCACTTTGGTTCCCCCTTGGGAGAAGAGGGTTCGCAAATTTTCAATTTTTTTTTAAATTTCCCTTTGGTCCCCCATTGGGGTCCGCAAATTTCCGATTTTTTGAATTTTTTCCTTTGGTCCCCCCTTGGGGAAAGAAGGTCCGCAAATTTTCAATTTTTCTTCGAATTTTTCCCTTTGGTCCCCCCTTGGGGGAAGTGGGTCCGCAAATTTCCAAATTTTAGAATTTTTCACTTTGGTCCCCCCTTGGGAGAAGAGGGTTCGCAAATTTTCAATTTTTTTTTAAATTTCCCTTTGGTCCCCCCTTGGGAGAAGAGGGTTCGCATATTTTCAATTTTTCTTCGAATTTTTCCCTTTGGTCCCCCCTTGGGGGAAATGGGTCCGCAAATTTCCAAATTTTTGAATTTTTCACTTTGGTCCCCCCTTGGGAGAAGAGGGTTCGCAAATTTTCAATTTTTTTTTAAATTTTCCTTTGGTCCCCCATTGGGGGAAAAAGGTCCGCAAATTTCCGATTTTTTGAATTTTTTCCTTTGGTCCCCCCCTTGGGGGAAGAAGGTCCGCAAATTTTCAATTTTTCTTCGAATTTTTCCCTTTGGTCCCCCCTTGGGGGAAGTGGGTCCGCAAATTTCCAAATTTTTGAATTTTTCACTTTGGTCCCCCCTTGGGGGAAGAAGGTCCGCAAATTTCCGATTTTTTGAATTTTTTCCTTTGGTCCCCCCTTGGGGGAAGAAGGTCCGCAAATTTTCAATTTTTCTTCGAATTTTTCCCTTTGGTCCCCCCTTGGGGGAAGTGGGTCCGCAAATTTCCAAATTTTTGAATTTTTCACTTTGGTTCCCCCTTGGGAGAAGAGGGTTCGCAAATTTTCAATTTTTTTTTAAATTTCCCTTTGGTCCCCCATTGGGGTCCGCAAATTTCCGATTTTTTGAATTTTTTCCTTTGGTCCCCCCTTGGGGAAAGAAGGTCCGCAAATTTTCAATTTTTCTTCGAATTTTTCCCTTTGGTCCCCCCTTGGGGGAAGTGGGTCCGCAAATTTCCAAATTTTAGAATTTTTCACTTTGGTCCCCCCTTGGGAGAAGAGGGTTCGCAAATTTTCAATTTTTTTTTAAATTTCCCTTTGGTCCCCCCTTGGGAGAAGAGGGTTCGCATATTTTCAATTTTTCTTCGAATTTTTCCCTTTGGTCCCCCCTTGGGGGAAATGGGTCCGCAAATTTCCAAATTTTTGAATTTTTCACTTTGGTCCCCCCTTGGGAGAAGAGGGTTCGCAAATTTTCAATTTTTTTTTAAATTTTCCTTTGGTCCCCCATTGGGGGAAAAAGGTCCGCAAATTTCCGATTTTTTGAATTTTTTCTTTTGGTCCCCCCTTGGGGGAAGAAGGTCCGCAAATTTTCAATTTTTCTTCGAATTTTTCCCTTTGGTCCCCCCTTGGGGGAAGTGGGTCCGCAAATTTCCAAATTTTTGAATTTTTCACTTTGGTCCCCCCTTGGGGGAAGAAGGACCGCAAATTTCTGATTTTTTGAATTTTTTCTTTTGGTCCCCCCTTGGGGGAAGTGGGTCCGCAAATTACCGATTTTTTGAATTTTTTCCTTTGGTCCCCCCTTGGGGGAAGAAGGTCCGCAAATTTCCAAATTTTTGAATTTTTCACTTTGGTCCCCCCTTGGGAGAAGAGGGTTCGCAAATTTTCAATTTTTTTTTAAATTTCCCTTTGGTCCCCCATTGGGGGAAGAAGGTCCGCAAATTTCCGATTTTTTGAATTTTTTCCTTTGGTCCCCCCTTGGGGAAGTGGGTCCGCAAATTTCCAAATTTTGAATTTTTCACTTTGGTCCCCCCTTGGGAGAAGAGGGTTCGCAAATTTTCAATTTTTTTTAAATTTGCCTTTGGTCCCCCATTGGGGGAAGAAGGTCCGCAAATTTCCGATTTTTTGAATTTTTTCCTTTGGTCCCCCCTTGGGGGAAGTGGGTCCGCAAATTTCCAAATTTTTGAATTTTTCACTTTGGTCCCCCCTTGGGAGAAGAGGGTTCGCAAATTTTCATTTTTTTTTTTAAATTTCCCTTTGGTCCCCCATTGGGGGAAGAAGGTCCGCAAATTTCCGATTTTTTGAATTTTTTCCTTTGGTCCCCCCTTGGGGAAGAAGGTCCGCAAATTTCAATTTTTCTTCGAATTTTTCCCTTTGGTCCCCCTTGGGGGAAGTGGGTCCGCAAATTTCCAAATTTTTGAATTTTTCACTTTGGTCCCCCCTTGGGGAGAAGGTCCGCAAATTTCCGATTTTTTGAATTTTTTCCTTGGTCCCCCCTTGGGGGAAGTGGGTCCGCAAATTTCCAAATTTTTGAATTTTTCACTTTGGTCCCCCTTGGGAGAAGAGGGTTCGCAAATTTTCAATTTTTTTTAAATTTCCCTTTGGTCCCCATTGGGGGAAGAAGGTCCGCAAATTTCCGATTTTTTGAATTTTTTCCTTTGGTCCCCCCTTGGGGAAGAAGGTCCGCAAATTTTCAATTTTTCTTCGAATTTTTCCCTTATGGTCCCCCCTTGGGGGAAGTGGTCCGCAAATTTCCAAATTTTGAATTTTTCACTTTGGTCCCCCCTTGGGGGAAGAAGGTCCGCAAATTTCCGATTTTTTGAATTTTTTCCTTTGGTCCCCCCTTGGGGGAAGTGGGTCCGCCAATTTCCAAATTTTTGAATTTTTCACTTTGGTCCCCCCTTGGGAGAAGAGGGTTCGCAAATTTCCGATTTTTTGAATTTTTTCCTTTGGTCCCCCCTTGGGGGAAGTGGGTCCGCAAATTTCCATATTTTTGAATTTTTCACTTTGGTCCCCCCTTGGGAGAAGAGGTTCGCAAATTTTCAATTTTTTTTTAAATTTCCCTTTGGTCCCCATTGGGGGAAGAAGGTCCGCAAATTTCCGATTTTTTGAATTTTTTTCTTTGGTCCCCCCTTGGGGGAAGAAGGTCCGCAAATTTTCAATTTTTCTTCGAATTTTTCCCTTTGGTCCCCCCTTGGGGAAGTGGGTCCGCAAATTTCCAAATTTTTGAATTTTCACTTTGGTCCCCCCTTGGGGGAAGAAGGTCCGCAAATTTCCGATTTTTGAATTTTTTCCTTTGGTCCCCCCTTGGGGGAAGTGGGTCCGCAAATTTCCAAATTTTGAATTTTCACTTTGGTCCCCCCTTGGGAGAAGAGGGTTCGCAAATTTTAAATTTTTTTTAATTTCCCTTTGGTCCATCATTGGGGAAGAAGGTCCGCAAATTTCCGATTTTTTTAATTTTTTCCTTTGGTCCCCCCTTGGGGGAAGAAGGTCCGCAAATTTTCAATTTTTCTTCGAATTTTTCCCTTGGTCCCCCCTTGGGGGAAGAAGGTCCGCAAATTTTCAATTTTTCTTCGAATTTTTCCCTTTGGTCCCCCCTTGGGGAAGTGGGTCCGCAAAATTCCAAAATTTTTGAATTTTTCACTTTGGTCCCCCTTGGGAGAAGAGGGTTCGCAAATTTCAATTTTTTTTAAATTTCCCTTTGGTCCCCCATTGGGGGAAGAAGGTCCGCAAATTTCCGATTTTTTGAATTTTTTCCTTTGGTCCCCCCTTGGGGGAAGAAGGTCCGCAAATTTTCAATTTTTCTTCGAATTTTCCCTTTGGTCCCCCCTTGGGGAAGTGGGTCCGCAATTTCCAAATTTTTGAATTTTTCACTTTGGTCCCCCTTGGGGGAAGAAGGTCCGCAAATTTCCAATTTTTGAATTTTTTCCTTTGGTCCCCCCTTGGGGAAGAAGGTCCGCAAATTTTCATTTTTCTTCGAATTTTTCCCTTTGGTCCCCCTTGGGGGAAGTGGGTCCGCAAATTTCCAAATTTTGAATTTTTCACTTTGGTCCCCCCTTGCGAGAAGAGGGTTCACAAATTTTCAATTTTTTTAATTTCCCTTTGGTCCCCCATTGGGGAAGAAGGTCCGCAAATTTCCGATTTTTTGAATTTTTCCTTTGGTCCCCCCTTGGGGGAAGAAGGTCCGCAAATTTCAATTTTTCTTCGAATTTTTCCCTTTGGTCCCCCTTGGGGGAAGTGGGTCCGCAAATTTCCAAATTTTTGAATTTTTCACTTTGGTCCCCCCTTGGGGAAGAAAGTCCGCAAATTTCCGATTTTTTGAATTTTTTCCTTTGGTCCCCCTTGGGGAAGAAGGTCCGCATATTTCAATTTTCTTCGAATTTTCCCTTTGGTCCCCCCTTGGGGGAAATGGTCCGCAAATTTCCAAATTTTTGAATTTTTCACTTTGGTCCCCCTTGCGAGAAGAGGGTTCACAAATTTTCAATTTTTTTTTTAATTTCCCTTTGGTCCCCCATTGGGGGAAGAAGGTCCGCAAATTTCCGATTTTTGAATTTTTCCTTTGGTCCCCCCTTGGGGGAATAAGGTCCGCAAATTTTCAATTTTCTTCGAATTTTTCCCTTTGGTCCCCCCTTGGGGGAAGTGGGTCCGCAAATTTCCAAATTTTTGAATTTTTCACTTTGGTCCCCCCTTGGGAGAAGAGGGTTCGCAAATTTTCATTTTTTTTTAAATTTCCCTTTGGTCCCCCATTGGGGGAAGAAGGTCCGCAAATTTCCGATTTTTTGAATTTTTTCCTTTGGTCCCCCCTTGGGGGAAGAAGGTCCGCAAATTTTCAATTTATCTTCGAATTTTTCCCTTTGGTCCCCCCTTGGGGAAGTGGGTCCGCAAATTTCCAAATTTTTGAATTTTTCACTTTGGTCCCCCCTTGGGGGAAGAAAGTCCGCAAATTTCCGATTTTTTGAATTTTTTCCTTTGGTCCCCCCTTGGGGAAGAAGGTCCGCATATTTTCAATTTTTCTTCGAATTTTTCCCTTTGGTCCCCCCTTGGGGAAATGGGTCCGCAAATTTCCAAATTTTTGAATTTTTCACTTTGGTCCCCCCTTA